>NC_133129.1:84209199-84224199 GCF_048418815.1 Hemitrygon akajei | reverse complement strand
TTCATTCCCCTGATACACAGTCCCGGTGACCGGCATTCCCCTGATACACAGTCCTGGTGACCGGCATTCCCCTGAGACACAGTCCCAGTGATTGGCATTCCCCGATACACAGTCCCGGTGACCAGCATTCCCCTGATACACAGTCCCGGTGACCAGCATTCCCCTGATACACAGTCCCGGTGATCGGCATTCTCTCGGTACACAGTCCCAGTGACCGGCATTCCCCTGATACACAGTCCTGGTGACCGGCATTCCCCTGATACACAGTCCCGGTGACCAGCATTCCCCTGATACACAGTCCCGGTGATCGGCATTCTCCTGGCACACAGTCCCAATGACCGGCATTCCCCTGATACACAGTCCCAATGACCAGCATTCCCCTGATACACAGTCCCGGTGATCGGCATTCTCCTGGTACACAGTCCCAGTGATCGGCATTCCCCTGATACACAGTCCCGGTGACCAGCATTCCCCTGATACACAGTCCCGGTGATCGGCATTCTCCTGGTACACAGTCCCAATGACCGGCATTCCCCTGATACACAGTCCCGGTGATCGGCTTTCTCCTGGTACACAGTCCCAGTGATCGGCATTCCCCTGATACACAGTCCCAGTCCCACTCCCCGGACACACAGTTCCGATGCCCTGAATTTCCCTTTCACACAGTCCTGGTGACTCGCGTTCCTCTGAAACACAATCCTAGTCCATCTGTTCCCCAGAGACACAGTTCTGGTGCCTCTATCCCCCTGACACACAGTCCTGATGCCCTGTATTCCACAGGCACACAGTCCCACTGTCTCTATTACCATGATACACTGTCCCACTGTCTCTTGACACGCAGCCCCAGTGCCTGAATTCCCCTGGCACACAGTCCTAGTGTCCTTCATTTCCCTAATACACTGTCCCAGTACCTCTCTTCCCCTCACACACAGTCCCAGTGTCCTTCATTTCCCTAATACACAGCCCTGGTGCCCTGCATTCCCCTGACACACATTCACAATGCCTCTATTCCGCTGACACACAGTTCCAGAGAGGGGAAGGCCTATTGCTGTAGCAGGAGAATGTTACCCAGGTTTCCGCATTTTGGATATGGACTTTGTTCAGCCTTAATTTTATATTCTGTGTTTTACACCTGATCTTTCTCGTTTCTGTGTGCGGGGAGCGGTATTTGGGGGTTGCAGTGCCTGTTCTATTTTTGTTTATTTTTGAACGGGGAGAGGGATCGGGGGATTGATGTGCCTGTTCTATTTTTGTTTATTTTTGAACGGGGAGGGGGATCGGGGGGTTGATGTGCCTGTTCTATTTTTGTTTATTTTTGAACGGGGAGGGGGATCGGGGGGTTGATGTGCCTGTTCTATTTTTGTTTATTTTTGAACGGGGAGAGGGATCGGGGGATTGATGTGCCTGTTCTATTTTTGTTTATTTTTGAACGGGGAGAGGGATCGGGGGGTTGATGTGCCTGTTCTATTTTTGTTTATTTTTGAATGGGGAGGGGGATCGGGGGATTGATGTGCCTGTTCTATTTTTGTTTATTTTTGAACGGGGAGGGGGATCGGGGGATTGATGTGCCTGTTCTATTTTTGTTTATTTTTGAACGGGGAGGGGGATCGGGGGATTGATGTGCCTGTTCTATTTTTGTTTATTTTTGAACGGGGAGAGGGATCGGGGGGTTGATGTGCCTGTTCTATTTTTGTTTATTTTTGAACGGGGAGGGGGATCGGGGGATTGATGTGCCTGTTCTATTTTTGTTTATTTTTGAACGGGGAGAGGGATCGGGGGGTTGATGTGCCTGTTCTATTTTTGTTTATTTTTGTACGGGGAGGGGGATCGGGGGGTTGATGATCGTGCTGCCATTCTTTTCTTTCTTAGTTTCGTGGCTCTCTGGAGAAGAATTTCAGAGTTGTATACTTCGATAAGAAATGCTCCTTTGAACCTTTTGAAACTTTTGTTTACTGTCTTGAGACAAATTAGGGTGGTTAAATCCCCAGAGCCTGACAAGGTGTCACGTTCGGAACCTACAGGAAGCAAATGCCGAAATTGTTGGGAGTCCCCCAGCACAGATGTTTAACAAAATCCTTAGTCATGGGTGACTAAGGGTGTGGAGGATAGTTAATGTTGTTCCGTTGTTGAAGAAAGGCTCATAGAATAAGCCAGGAAATTATAGACCAGTGAGCTTGGTAACAACAGTGGGAAAGGTATTGGAAGGTAATCTAAGGGACTGAATATGCAAGTATATGGATAGACAGACACTAATTGGGGATAATCAACATGGCTTTCTGGTCATGTCTAACCAATCATGCAGAGTTATTTTGCAGAAGTTACCAGGAACGTTGATGAAGGCCAGGCATGTGGCAAGGTCCCACAAGGCAGGTTGGTCAAGAATGTTCAGTCACTTGCCATTTAAGTTGAGGTAGTCAATTAGATTAGACATTGGGGTTCTGGTTGCCTCTGACCGGAGGCCTGTAACTATTGGTGGGCCACAGGAATTGGTAATGGTTTGTCAACTATATCAATAACCTGCATGATAATGTAGTTAACTGGATCAGCAAATTATCAGATAATAAGCAAGATTGGGGTGTAGTGGAGATCGAGGAAGACTTTCAAAGCTTACATCAGGATCTAGTCCAGCTGGAAAAACGGCAGATGGAATTTAATGCAGATTATTGTGAGGTGTTGCACCTTGAGAGGACAAACCAGGGTAGATCTTACATGGTGAGCAGTAAGGCACTGAAGAGTGCAGTGGAACAGAGGGATCTGGGATTACAGGTCCATAAATGCTTAAAAATAGAGACACAGGTAGATACGGTCAGAAAGAAAGCTGTTGGTACACTGGGCTTCGTCCTGTATTGAGTACAGGATTTTGGGATGTTATGTTGAAGGTGTGTACCTACAGGAATGATATAAATAAGATTGACATAGTTCAGACAAAATTTATAAGGACATTGCCAGGAGTTGAGGACCTCAGTAATTGGGAAAGGCTGAATGGATTGGGGCGTTATTTGCTGGAACATACAAGATTTAGGTGAGATTTGAAAGAGGTATACAAAATTATGAGGGGTATAGATTGTGTAAATGCAAGAAGGGTTTTTACACTGATGTTGAGTGAGACTACAACCAGAAGTCATGGGTTAAGGATGAGATGTGAAAGTTTAAGGAGATCATGAGAAGAAACATCTTCACACACAGAGTGCTAACAGTCTGGAATGAGCTAACAGTGCAAGTTATGCATGTGGGATCATTTTCAACATTTAAGATAAATTTCGATAGGTGCATGGATATGGGGTGTATGCAGGGCTATTTTCCAGGAGCAGATTAATGGGAATAGGGAGATTAATGTTTGGACTGAATGGCCTGAATGAATACAGTGGTGATCTATCATTCTATGACCCACACCATCCCCTACACCAGGAGTGGGACCCACATGCATCCCGTCCCCTCCACCAGGAGTGGGACCCACACCATCCCCTACACTAGGAGTGGGACCCACACCCATCCCGTCCCCTCCACCAGGAGTGGGACCCACACCCACCATGTCCCCTACTCCAGGAGTGGGACCCACACCATCCCCTACACCAGGAGTGGGACCCACACCCACCATGTCCGCTATAACAGTAGTGGATCCCAGACCCACCCCATCCCCTACTCCAGGTTTGGGACCCACACCCACACCATCCCCTATACCTGGAGTGGGACCCAGACCCACCCCATCCCCTACTCCAGGAGTGGGACCCACACCCACACCATCCCCTACACCAGGTGTGGGACCCACACCCACCCCGCCCCCTACACCAGGAGTGGGACACACACCCACACCATCCCCTACACCAGGAGTGGGACACACACCCACACCTTCCCCTACACCAGGAGTGGAACCAACACCCACACCATCCCCTATGCCAGGAGTGGAACCCACACCCACACCATCCCCTACGCCAGGAGTGGAACGCACACCCACACCATCCCGTACGCCAGGAGTGGGACCCACACCCACACCATCCCCTACACCAGGAGTGGGACCCAGACCCATACCATCCCCTACACCAGGAGTGGAACCCACACCCACACCATCCCCTACACCAGGAGTGGGACCCACACCCACACCTTCCCCTACGCCAGGAGTGGGACCCACACCCACACCATCCCCAACACCGGGAGTGGGACCCACACCCACACCATCCCCTACACCAGGCGTGGAACCCACACCCACACCATCCCAACACCAGGAGTGGAACCCACACCCACACCTTCCCCCTACACCAGGAGTGGGACCCACACCCACACCATCCCCTACACCAGGAGTGGGATCCACACCCACACCTTCCCCTACACCAGGAGTGGGACCCCACACCCACACCATCCCCTACACCAGGAGTGGGACCCACACCCACACCATCCCCTACACCAGGAGTGGAACCCACACCCCACACAATCCCCTACACCAGGAGTGGAACCCACACCCACACCATCCCCTACACCAGGAGTAGAACCCTCACCCACACCATCTCCTGCACCGGGAGTGGGACCCACACCCACACCATCCCCTACACCAGGAGTGGAACCCACACCCACCCGATCCCCTACACCAGGAGTGGGACCCACACCCACACCTTCCCCTACAGCAGGAGTGGGACCCACACCCACACCATCCCCTACACCAGGAGTGGGACCCACACCCACACCATCCCCTACACCAGGAGTGGGACCCCCCCCCTACACCAGGAGTGGGACCCACACCCACACCATCCTTTACACCAGGAGTGGGACCCACACCCACCCCGTCCCCTACACCAGGATTGGGACCCCACACCCACACTATCCCTTACACCAGGAGTGGGACCCACAACATCCCCTACACCAGGAGTGGGACCCACACCCACACCATCCTTTACACCAGGAGTGGGACCCCACACCCACCCCATCCCCTACACCAGGAGTGGGACCCACACCCACACCAACCCCTACACCAGGAGTGGATCCCACACCCACACCATCCCCTACGCCAGGAGTGGGACCCACACCCACCATGTCCGCAATAACAGTAGTGGATCCCAGACCCACCCCATCCCCTACACCAGGAGTGGGACCCACACCCCACACCATCCCCTACACCAGGAGTGGTACCCACACCCACCCCCGTCCCCTACTCCAGGAGTGGGATCCACACCATCCCTTACACCAGGAGTGGGACGCACACCCACACCAGCCCCGACCACCGGGAGTGGGACCCACACCCACACCATCCCCTCCACCAGGAGGGGACCCACACCCACCCCGTCCCCTACACCAGGAGTGGGGACCCACACCCAACCTTCCCATACACCAGGAATGGGACCCACACCCACACCATCACCTACACCAGGTGTGGGACCCACACCCAACCCGTACCTAACACCAGTAGTGGGACCCACACCCACACCATCCCCTGCACCAGGAGTGGTACCCACACCATCCCCTCCACCAGGAGTGGAACACACACACAAAACTTCCCCTACCACCAAGAGTAGAACCCAATCCCTCACCATCCCCTGTGCCGGGAGTGGGACCCACACCCACACCATCCCCTACACCAGGAGTAGAACCCCCACCCACACCGTCCCCCTACACCAGGAGTAGAACCCACACCCACCCCATCCCCTACACCAGGAGTAGAACCCACACCCACAACATCCCCTGCACCGGAGTGGGTCCCATACACACCCTGTCCCCTACTCCAGGAGTGGGACCCACACCCACACCATCCCCTACACCAGGAGTGGGACCACACCCACCATGGCCCCTATAACAGTAGTGGAACCCAGAACCACCCCATCCCCTACTCCAGGAGTGGGACCCACACCCACACCATCCCCTACACCAGGAGTGGGACCCACACCCACCCCGTCACCTACACCAGGAGTGGGACACACACCCACACCATCCCCTACACCAGGAGTGGGACCCACACCCCACACCATCCCCTACACCAGGAGTGGGACCCACCCCATCCCCTACACCAGGAGAGGGACCCACACCCACCCTGTCCCCTACACCAGGAGTGGGACCGACATCATCCCCTACTCCACGAGTGGGACCCACACCCACACCATCCCCTACACCAGGAGTGGGTCCCACACCCACAACATCCCCTACACCAGGACTGGGACCCACACCCACACCATCCTTTACACCAGGAGTGGGACCCACACCCACCCCGTCCCCTACAACAGGAGTGGGACCCACACGCACACCATCCCACTACACCAGGAGTGGGACCCACACCCACCCCATCCCCTACACCAGGAGTGGGACCCACACCCTACACCATCCCCTCCACCAGGAGTGGGAGCCACAGCCACCCCGTCCCCTACAACAGAATTGGGACCCACACCCACACCATCCCCCCACACCAGAGTGGATCCCACACCCACACCATCCCCTACACCAGGACTGGGACCCACACCCACACCATCCCCCACACCAGGAGTGGATCCCACACCACCCCATCCCCCTACAGCAGGAGTGGAACCCACACCCACACCATCCCCTACACCAGGACTGGGACCCACACACACAATGTCCGCTATAAAAGTAAGTGGATCCCAGACCCACCCCATCCCCTACACCAGGAGTGGGACCCACACCCACACCATCCCCTACACCAGGAGTGGGACCCACACCCACCCCATCCCCTACTCCAGGAGTAGATCCCCACACCACCCCATCGCCTACATCAGGAGTAGAACCCACACACACACCATCCCCTGCACCGGAGTGGGACCCACACACACCCTGTCCCCTACTCCAGGAGTGGGACCCACACCATCCCCTATACCAGGAGTGGGACCCAGACCCACACCATCCCCTACACCAGGAGTGGGACCAACACCCACCATGTCCGCTATAACAGTAGTGGATCCCAGACCCAACCCATCCCCTACTCCAGGTCTGGGACCCACACCCACACCATCCCCTATACCTGGAGTGGGACCCAGACCCACCCCATCCCCTACTCCAGGAGTGGGACCCACACCCACACCATCCCCTACACCAGGTGTGGGACCCACACCCACCCCGCCCCCTACACCAGGAGTGGGACACCACACGCACACCATCCCCTACACCAGGAGTGGGACACACACCCACACCCATCCCCTACGCCAGGAGTGGAACGCACACCCACACCATCCCCTACGCCAGGAGTGGGACCCACACCCACACCATCCCCTACACCAGGAGTGGGACCCACACCCATACCATCCCCTACACCAGGAGTGGAACCCACACCCACACCATCCCCTACACCAGGAGTGGGACCCACACCCACACCTTCCCCTACGCCAGGAGTGGGACCCCACACCCACACCATCCCCTATACCAGGAGTGGGACCCACACCCACACCTTCCCCTACGCCAGGAGTGGGACCCACACCCACACCATCCCCTACACCAGGAGTGGGACCCACACACAACCTGTCCCCTACTCCAGGAGTGGGACCCACACCAACCCCTACACCAGGAGTGGGACCCACACCCACCATGTCCCCCTATAACTGTAGTGGAACCCCTGACCCACCCCATCCCCTACTCCAGGAGTGGGACCCACACCCACACCATCCCCTAAACCAGGTGTGGGACCCACACCCACCCCGTCCCTAACACCAGTAGTGGGACCCACACCCACACCTTCCCCTACACCGGGAGTGGGTCCCACACCATCCGCTACACCAGGAGTGGGACCCACACCCACACCATCCCCTACACCAGGAGTGGGACCCACACCCACACCATCCCCTGCACCAGGAGTGGTACCCACACCATCCCCTCCACCAGGAGTGGAACACACACACAAAACCATCCGCTACACCAGGAGTGGGACCCCAAAACTTCCCCTACACCAAGAGTAGAACCCAATCCCTCACCATCCCCTGTGCCGGGAGTGGGACCCACACCCACACCATCCCCTACACCAGGAGTAGAACCACACCCACACCGTCCCCTACACCAGGAGTAGAACCCCACACCCACCCCATAACCTACACCAGGAGTAGAACCCGCACCCACACCATCCCCTGCACCGGGAGTGGGACCCACACCCACACCATCCCCTACACCAGGACTAGAACCCCACACCCTCACCGTCCCCTACACCGGGAGTGGGACCCACACCCACACCATCCCCTACACCAGGAGTAGAACCCAATCCCACACCATCCCCTACAACCAGGAGTAGAACCCACACCCACACCATCCCCTACACCAGGAGTAGAACCCAATCCCACACCATCCCCTACACCAGGAGTAGAACCCACACCCACACCCATCCCCTACACCAGGAGTGGGACCCACACCCACACCATCCCCTACACCAGGAGTAGAACCCAATCCCACACCATCCCCTACACCAGGAGTGGGACCCACACCCACCATGTCCGCTATAACAGTAGTGGATCCCAGACCCACCCCATCCCCTACTCCAGGTCTGGGACCCACACCCACACCATCCCCTATACCTGGAGTGGGACCCAGACCCACCCCATCCCCTACTCCAGGAGGGGGACCCACACCCACACCATCCCCTACACCAGGTGTGGGACCCACACCCACCCCGCCCCCTACACCAGGAGTGGGACACACACCCACACCATCCCCTACACCAGGAGTGGGACACACACCCACACCTTCCCCTACACCAGGAGTGGAACCAATACCCACACCATCCCCTCTGCCAGGAGTGGAACCCACACCCACACCATCCCTACGACAGGAGTGGAACGCACACCCACACCATCCCCTACGCCAGGAGTGGGACCCACCCCACACCATCCTCTACACCAGGAGTGGGACCCACACCCATACCATCCCCTACACCAGGAGTGGAACCCACACCCACACGATCCCCTACACCAGGAGTGGGACCCACACCCACACCTTCCCCTACGCCAGGAGTGGGACCCACACCCCACACCATCCCCTACACCAGGAGTGGGACCCACACCCACACCTTCCCCTACGCCAGGATTGGGACCCACACTCACACCATCCCCTACACCAGGCGTGGAACCCACACCCACACCATCCCCTACACCAGGAGTGGGACCCACACCCACACCATCCCATACACCAGGAGTGGGACCCACACGCACACCATCCCCTACACCAGGAGTGGGACCCACACCCACACCATCCCATACACCAGGAGTGGGACCCACACCCACACCATCCCCTACACCAGGAGTGGAACCCACACCCACACCTTCCCCTACCCCAGGAGTGGGACCCACACCCACACCATCCCCTACACCAGGAGTGGAACCCACACCCACACAATCCCCTACACCAGGAGTGGGACCCACAACATCCCCTATACCAGGAGTGGAACCCACACCCACACCATCCCCTACACCAGGAGTAGAACCCTCACCCACACCATCTCCTGCACCGGGAGTGGGACCCACACCCACACCATCCCCTACACCAGGAGTGGAACCCACACCCACCCCCATCCCCTACACCAGGAGTGGGACCCACACCCACACCTTCCCCTACAGCAGGAGTGGGACCCACACCCACACCATCCCCTACACCGGGAGTGGGACCCAAACCCACACCTTCCCCTACATCAGGAGTGGGACCCACACCACACCATCCCCTACACCAGGAGTGGGCCCCACCCCTACACCTTACCCTACACCAGGAGTGGGACCCACACCCACACCATCCTTTACACCAGGAGTGGGACCCACACCCACCCCGTCCCCTACACCAGGATTGGGAACCACACCCACACCATCCCTTACACCAGGAGTGGGTCCCACAACATCCCCTACACCAGGAGTGGGACCCCACACCCACACCATCCTTTACACCAGGAGTGGGACCCACACCCACCCCATCCCCTACACCAGGAGTGGGACCCACACCCACACCATCCCCTGCACCAGGAGTGGGACCCACACCCACCCCGTCCCCTACAACAGGAGTGGGACACACACGCACACCATTCCCTACACCAGGAGTGGGACCCCACACCCACCCCATCCCCTACACCAGGAGTGGGACCCACACCCACACCATCCCCCTCCACCAGGAGTGGGAGCCACAGCCACCCCGTCCCCTACAACAGAAGTGGGACCCACACCCACACCATCCCCTACACCAGGAGTGGATCCCACACCCACACCATCCCCTACACCAGGAGTGGGACCCACACCCACCATGTCCGCTATAACAGTAGTGGATCCCCAGACCCACCCCATCCCCTACAGCAGGAGTGGAACCCACACCCACACCATCCCCTACACCAGGAATGGGACCCACACCCACCATGTCCGATATAACAGTAGTGGATCCCAGACCCACCCCATCCCCTACACCAGGAGTGGAACCCACACCCACACCATCCCCTACACCAGGAATGGGACCCACACCCACCATGTCGATATAACAGTAGTGGATCCCAGACCCACCCCATCCACTACTCCAGGAGTGGGACCCACACCATCCCTTACACCAGGAGTGGGACGCACACCCACACCAGCCCCTACACCAGGAGTGGGACCCACACCCACACCATCCCCCTACACCTGGAGTGGGACCCACACCCATACCATCCCATACACCAGGAGTGGGACCCACACCCACACCATCCCCTACACAGGCGTGGAACCCACACCCACACCGTCCCCTACACCAGGAGTGGGACCCACACCCACACCATCCCATACACCAGGAGTGGGACCCACACCCACACCATCCCCTACACCAGGAGTGGAACCCACACCCACACCGTCCCCTACACCAGGAGTGGGATCCACACCCACAACCTTCCCCTACACCAGGAGTGGGACCCACACCCACACCATCCCCTACACCAGGAGTGGAACCCACACCACACCGTCCCCTACACCAGGAGTGGGATCCACACCCACACCTTCCCCTACCCCAGGTGTGGGACCTCCACACCCACACCATCCCCTACACCAGGAGTGGAACCCACACCCACACAATCCCCTACACCAGGAGTGGGACCCACAACATCCCCTATACCAGGAGTGGAACCCACACCCACACCATCCCCTACACCAGGAGTAGAACCCTCACCCACACCAACTCCTGCAGCGGGAGTGGGACCCACACCCACACCATCCCCTACACCAGGAGTGGAACCCACACCCACCCCATCCCCTACACCAGGAGTGGGACCCACACCCCACACCTTCTCCTACAGGCAGGAGTGGGACCCACACCCACACCATCCCCTACACCGGGAGTGGGACCCACACCCACACCTTCCCCTACAGCAGGAGTGGGACCCACATCCACACCATCCCCTACACCAGGAGTGGGCCCCACCCCTACACCATACCCTACACCAGGAGTGGGACCCACAACATCCCCTACACCATGAGTGGGACCCACACCCACACCATCCTTTACACCAGGAGTGGGACCCACAACCACCCCATCCCCTACACAGGAGTGGGACCCACAGCCACACAATCCCCTGCACCAGGAGTGGGACCCACACCCACCCCGTCCCCTACAACAGGAGTGGGACCCACCACGCACACCATCCCCTACACCAGGAGTGGGACCCACACCCACCCCATCCCCTACACCAGGAGTGTGACCCACACCCACACCATCCCCTCCACCAGGAGTGGAGCCACAGCCACACCGTCCCCTACAACAGAAGTGGGACCCACACCCACCCCATCCCCTACACCAGGAGTGGGACCCACACCCACACCATCCCCTCCACCAGAGAGGGAGCCACAGCCACCCCGTCCCCTACAACAGAAGTGGGACCCACACCCACACCATCCCCTACACCAGGAGTGGATCCCACACCCCACACCATCCCCTACACCAGGAGTGGGACCCACACCCACCATGTCCGCTATAACAGTAGCGGATCCCAGACCCACCCCATCCCCTACACCAGGAGTGGGACCCAACCCCACACCATCCCCTACACAAGGAGTGGTACCCACACCATCCCCTACACCAGGAGTGGGACCCACACCCACACCATCCACTACACCAGGAGGGGACCCACACCCACACCATCCCCTACACTAGGAGTGGGACCCACACCCACCCCGTCCCCTACTCCAGGAGTGGGACGCACACCATCCCTTACACCAGGAGTGGGACGCACACCCACACCAGCCCCTACACCAGGAGTGGGACCCACACCCACACCATCCCCTACACCTGGAGTGGGACCCACACCCATACCATCCTTTACACCAGGAGTGGGACCCACACCCACCCCGTCCCCTACACCAGGAGTGGGACCCACACCCAAACCTTCCCATACACCAGGAATGGGACCCACACCCACCCCGTCCCCTACACCAGGAGTGGGACCCACACACAACCTGTCCCCTACTCCAGGAGTGGGACGCCCACCAACCCCTACACCAGGAGTGGGACCACACCCACCATGTCCCCTATAACTGTAGTGGAACCCAGACCCACCCCATCCCCTACTCCAGAGTGGGACCCACACCCACACCATCCCCTACACCAGGTGTGGGACCCACACCCAACCCGTCCCTAACACCAGTAGTGGGACCCACACCCACACCTTCCCCTACACCGGGAGTGGGTCCCACACCATCCCCTACACCAGGAGTGGGACCCACACCCACACCATCCCCTACACCAGGAGTGGGACCCACACCCACACCATCCCCTGCACCAGGAGTGGTACCCACACCATCCCCTCCACCAGGAGTGGAACACACACACAAAACCATCCGCTACACCAGGAGTGGGACCCAAAACTTCCCCTACACCAAGAGTAGAACCCAGTCCCTCACCATCCCCTGTGCCGGGAGTGGGACCCACACCCACACCATCCCCAGAACCAGGAGTAGAACCCACACCCACACCGTCCCCCCTACACCAGGAGTAGAACCCACACCCACCCCATGCCTACACCAGGAGTAGAACCCACACCCACCCCATCCCCTGCACCGGAGTGGGTCCCTCACACACCCTGTCCCCTACTCCAGGGAGTGGGACCCACACCCCACACCATCCCCTACACCAGGAGTGGGACCCACACCACCATGGCCCCTATAACAGTAGTGGAACCCAGACCCCACCCCATCCCTCTCCAGGAGTGGGACCCACACCCACCCCGTCCCCTACACCAGGAGTGGGACACACACCCACACCATCCCCTACACCAGGAGTGGGACCCACACCCACACCATCCCCTACACCAGGAGTGGGACCCACCCCATCCCCTACACCAGGAGTGGGACCCACACCCACACCATCCCCTACACCAGGAGTGGGACCCACACCCACCCTGTCCCCTACACCAGGAGTGGGACCGACAACATCAACCTACTCCACGAGTGGGACCCACACCCACACCATCCCCTACACCAGGAGTGGGTCCCACACCCACAACATCCCCTACACCAGGAGTGGGACCCACACCCACACCATCCTTTACACCAGGAGTGGGACCCACACCCACCCCATCCCCTACACCAGGAGTGGGACCCAAAGCCCACACCATCCCCCTCCACCAGGAGTGGGACCCACACCCACCCCGTCCCCTACAAACAGGAGTGGGACCCACACGCACACCATCCCCTACACCAGGAGTGGGACCCACACCCACCCCATCCCCTACACCAGGAGTGTGACCCACACCCACACCATCCCCTCCACCAAGGAGTGGGAGCCACACCCACCCCGTCCCCTAAACAGGAGTGGGACCCACATGCACACCATCCCCTACACCAGGAGTGGGACCCACACCACCCCATCCCCTACACCAGGAGTGGATCCCACACCCACACCATCCCCTACACCAGGAGTGGGAACCACACCCACCATGTCCGCTATAACAGTAGTGGATCCCAGACCACCCCATCCCCTACAGCAGGAGTGGAACCCACACCCACACCATCCCCTACACCAGGAGTGGGACCCACACCCACCCATGTCCGCTATAACAGTAGTGGATCCCAGACCCACCCCATCCCCTACACCAGGAGTGGGACCCACACCCACACCATCCCCTACACCAGGAGTGGGACCCACTCCCACCCCGTCCCCTACTCCAGGAGCAGATCCCACACCCACCCCGTCCCCTACATCAGGAGTAGAACCCACACCCACACCATCCCCTGCACCGGAGTGGTACCCCACACACACCCTGTCCCCTACTCCAGGAGTGGGACCAACACCATCCCCTACACCAGGAGTGGGACCCACAACCCACCATGTCCGCTATAACAATAGTGGATCCCAGACCCACCTCATCCCCTACTCCAGGTCTGGGACCCACACCCACACCCATCCCCTATACCTGGAGTCGGACCCAGACCCACCCCATCCCCTACTCCAGGAGTGGGACCCACACCCACACCTTCTCCTACAGCAGGAGTGGGACCCACACCCACACCATCCCCTACACCGGGAGGAGGGACCCACACCCACCACCCTTCCCCTACAGCAGGAGTGGGGACCCACACCCACACCATCCCCTACACCAGGAGTGGGCCCCACCCCTACACCATACCCTACACCAGGAGTGGGACCCACAACATCCCCTACACCATGAGTGGGACCCACACCCACACCATCCTTTACACCAGGAGTGGGACCCACAACCACCCCATCCCCTACACCAGGAGTGGGACCCACACCCGACACCATCCCCTACACCAGGAGTAGAACCCAATCCCACACCATCCCCCTACACCAGGAGTAGAACCCACACCCACCATCCCCTACACCAGAGTAGAACCCAATCCCGACACCATCCCTACACCAGGAGTAGAACCCACACGCACACCATCCCCTACACCAGGAGTGGGACCCACACCCACACCATCCCCCTACACCAGGAGTAGAACCCAATCCCACACCATCCCCTACACCAGGAGTGGGGACCCACACCCACCATGTCCGCTTAAGAGTAGTGGATCCCAGACCCACCCCATCCCCTACTCCAGGTCTGGGACCCACACCCACACCATCCCCTATACC